>NW_027069822.1:68123-92729 GCF_002906115.3 Quercus suber
GGACCCGCACCCGAATCCGAATCTGCACCCATGTTTAATAGGTTAGATCTACTGGTAATCTCCAAAAGTTTAGAATTCTCATGTAAACATTTGAAAAAGTGTTGTTTTTGAAAATTCCAATGATAAAGATCTGTCAAACAAGCAATAATCCAATCCAAACCCAAATGACCCACCCTAATTGAGCCGTGGAACTTACCCCGGCATTCATGAATAGCATAAGAATCTATTCTACCACCATCAAAAGTTAAGGAAAAAACCTATGAATCATTCTAAAAGAATGTTGAAGACCTCTCTAACTCCCCTAATTATGATTTAGGCTTGGGCTGTGAGGATAGAGGTTTGGGTGGCGGTGTAGGAAT
Source organism: Quercus suber (assembly GCF_002906115.3). NCBI lineage: Eukaryota > Viridiplantae > Streptophyta > Magnoliopsida > Fagales > Fagaceae > Quercus > Quercus suber. Next base: position 68,483 of record NW_027069822.1, read on the forward strand.
AACATGTGGGGTAAGTTTAGGCTGAAGGGTTAAGGGGTTTGAAAGGTGTTGAGGATAGGAAACTTTAGGTACAAATATTGCAGGGAATGGTGGTTGAGGTACCTGACCAAATGTCAGCCAAAAGAATTGTGATGGTGTAAAAGGAAAAGGGCCAAAAGGTAGAGGGTGATATGGATGGTAAGGATGGAAAGTTGGTGGTTGTGATAGTGGTTGTGTATATGGACGGCGAAGTTGGACAGGTTGTGTTGGAGGGGGTTATGTATGTGGTGGTGGTGGTGGTGGTGGTGGTGGTAATGGGGGTTGGTCTGTGCATTGAATAAATACTGTAACATCAATATATGTAGCCAGCTAAACCTAACCCTATCAAGCTCCTAGCTTGTCTATCAACTAATTCCAAAATGAAAACCCATCATAAGATTCAACCAACGAAAAGTTCTGCCTATACCCTGAAACCTTAAAATTACAAAACACCCAAGACTAAAAAAAAAAAAAAAAATAAATAAATAGCACTAATTTATTCTAAACCAACAACTTTCTAATGTAAAGAAACACCAAAAAAATGACTCAGTAATATCTAATGTAGCTTAGAGGAGTGTGCTCCGTAGGACCTTAGACCATATTTTTGAAGAATTTTGATCTTTATATTGCTCTTTCAAAGATGTTGGATCAATCTTACACTCCACAGACACAGAAATACACAACTAAGCCTTAAGCCCTACTAATTGGAATTGGCTACATGAGTCCTCTTTTGCCATTCAAGTTAGCTAGGGGGCACAAACACCCACAGGATAGATAATTGAGTATACCTTGCCAAGATATAGTGTCAAGTAGTAAAGATGCTAAATAGAAATATATCTCACTTTCCTTTTTAAGTTTTAATAATAATAATAAAATAAAATAAAACAATCAAGTTCTTTGTGCTTCAGCTAAAGGCAACCATGTCCTTTCACATGCTTGGTTAAGTATGCAAGAGGAGAAGACTTCAGTTTTTCCCTTTTGTGGTGTGTGTGTTGGGGGGGGGGGGGGGAGGGGGTTGTAAGGTATTGAAGGTTCTGAATCGAAGGAGATCAGTCATGCAAAGTAGTTATAATTCCATACAGAGGAGTTTTAAAAAAAAAAAAAATTAAAGAAGTTTTTTTTTTTTTTTTTAGTCTTGGGTGTTTTGTAATTTTAAGGTTTCAGGGTATAGGCAGAACTTTTCGTTGGTTGAATCTTATGATGGGTTTTCATTTTGGAATTAGTTGATAGACAAGCTAGGAGCTTGATAGGGTTAGGTTTAGCTGGCTACATATATTGATGTTACAGTATTTATTCAATGCACAGACCAACCCCCATTACCACCACCACCACCACCACCACCACATACATAACCCCCTCCAACACAACCTGTCCAACTTCGCCCTCCATATACACAACCACTATCACAACCACCAACTTTCCATCCTTACCATCCATATCACCCTCTACCTTTTGGCCCTTTTCCTTTTACACCATCACAATTCTTTTGGCTGACATTTGGTCAGGTACCTCAACCACCATTCCCTGCAATATTTGTACCTAAAGTTTCCTATCCTCAACACCTTTCAAACCCCTTAACCCTTCAGCCTAAACTTACCCCACATGTTATTCCTACACCGCCACCCAAACCTCTATCCTCACAGCCCAAGCCTAAATCATAATTAGGGGAGTTAGAGAGGTCTTCAACATTCTTTTAGAATGATTCATAGGTTTTTTCCTTAACTTTTGATGGTGGTAGAATAGATTCTTATGCTATTCATGAATGCCGGGGTAAGTTCCACGGCTCAATTAGGGTGGGTCATTTGGGTTTGGATTGGATTATTGCTTGTTTGGCAGATCTTTATCATTGGAATTTTCAAAAACAACACTTTTTCAAATGTTTACATGAGAATTCTAAACTTTTGGAGATTACCAGTAGATCTAACCTATTAAACATGGGTGCAGATTCGGATTCGGGTGCGGGTCCGGATGTGTGTGCGGGACTTGGCAATTTTTTAAAAAGTAGGGTGTGGGTGCGGTGGGGTGTGGTGATTAAAAAATTATAAAAAATATTTTTATTTATATTTTCTATATATTGCTAAGCATATTTTTTAATATAATGGTAAACATATACCAATTTAAGAGTAATGGTAAATATATATTAATAAATTTAAAAGCATATATATATATATATATTATGAGTTGGGTTCAAGTTACACTTAGTGTAACTCTAAGCAATGTTACACCACTCAATATTTTTTAATTGGATGCGAATATTGACAAATCCACCGTTAGATTACATTATCTTCATATATTCTTCATGCTTGCAAAATTTTGAGATGATCAAAGATTAATAGTCATGTCATCAATCAATTGTTAAATTTCAAATTTTTGCAGTTGAAGATAATGCATAAAAAATGAGCTTATAGATCAAATGGTAAATAGCATCTGATTGATATGAAAATTGGCATGCATGTTAAGAACATATAGAACATGTAATTCAACGGATGGATTTTCAAAATATTAATTCAATAACAAGTTATTGAGTGGTGTAACATTACTTAGAGTTACACTAGGTATAACTTGAACCTAACCCATATATTATTATTATTATAATGTTTACACAACCCCAATTTTAGCCCAATAACATATTTATAATACTAAATTATTTTCCTTAAAAAAAAAAAGTAATGAGGTGATAAAATCAAAGAATCAAAACCTGTATTTTTACTGTTTTCACAAGTTCCAACATTTTCTATCTTTTTGACCTTTCAAGTCCTTATCTCTAATACCAATACACCTATTCAAAATTTATCCACAAATTTCTATCCACGTTGTCGTCCTTATCTCTTTTCTTCTTCTTCTTTTTTTTTTATTTATTTTATTTTTTTATTGACAAGGCCACGTGAAGTAGAAGAATGGAGGTCGGTGACATGGCGGAGGCCCATTTTGGCATCCATTTCGGCCAGAATTGGCCGTTTTTGCCAAAATCGATGTGAATTAGTTCGGTTTGGCACAAATTGACTCAAATCGCCGTGAATCTAAAAAAAAAGAAAAAAAAAAAAAAAAAAAACGATGCGGCATAGAGGCATGGTCAGCGACGTTGTGCACTGCACACCAAGTCGATGTAGATGTGGTGGCCCTGCAGCCGCACCCGTGCTTTCTAGGATCTAACAAGGGTGGCTTATTTGTGGAAACCTCTGAGTACCCCAATGGTGCAAGACGTGTTGCCTGCAGGTTCTAGAGGGGACCAAGATAGGCGGTTGGGCTTTGTTTGGAACGAGATTACGTTACTATTTTTTGGTAAAGACCACCTCTGGGCTAGAGAAAAAGGTGATGGCCAGAGGTGGTGAGTTTGAAAAAGTAGTTGACATGCAAAAGTCTCAAGTTTGGGAAAAATTAAAAGACCACAAAAATAAAGGGAGTGATTTACGTTTTTGTGAAGCAGTTTCGAAAGGATTAGGAATTGGTGCAATACCTAGGATATTACACCGGGTGCAATTCACCTTATTTTTCCCACAAAAAAAAAAAAAAAAAAAAAAATTTACTTTTTACATTTTATTTCTTTAACTTTTACTTTTTACTTGTCATAAAGTTTTTCTTACTTTTTTTAATCAATGGTTGAGATTGAAAGTTGCTTTTTGCAACTATCAATCTCAACCATTAAATTCAATTGCATCAGCGGGATTTGATTTTACCAAAAAGTTAACCAGTGCTAGGGTGTCAGCAGCTGGCAGACCTGTACGTGCAAATCACCTGAAATGGACCCAGGCCCATTTTAATTTAAAAATTTTGGTTGATTTGGTGGGTGAGGGTAAGCAAGTTGTTTCTTGGGGTAAAACACAGCCCATTGTAAGTGGGCTTTCTCAAGTTCAAGCCCAACACATAGCAACCCCTGAGAAAGGGTCTAGCTAGCCCATGATTGTCCTTCCAAGACAGTCACGTGTTAGAGACAGGGATGACAACTTGCGATCTACTGTGTGGGAGACTGGGGAAGGGTGAGGGACACACGAGGAAGAGGAAGGAGAGATCCTGAGCTCCAGCGAGGGACTAGGTTGCCTTTCTGATGTTACCACAAAACCTGATAACCATGTTCTGGTGGCCGATTCCCTCGATGCAGAAACGGGTGCTCACGGTACAATTATGGAGGTGGGTTTGAGCACCAATGATGCATCGATCCACTCCCCTACTGACGCCTAGCAAACCACTGACCAAGGGGCTGTGTTTTTGGTCGTCGATCCACCTATTGGTGTTCCTTCAACAATCGCTGAAGATTCTGGGTGTCCAAATTTGGTTCAGCGCCAATTTTTGGTGGGTTCAGATTTGTCTTTTCCTGTAACTGAGGTGGGTTATGGTTTGACTGAATCTGAGATTCCAAGACTGGTTTGGGATGACTCTTTGTCTTCAGATGAGGGTGAGAAGGCTTTTAATTTTGTGGACATTACACCTTTGTCTCTGTGGGACCCAAATGGTGGTCATGATCTCATCACTTTGGAAGATGATTCAGATGGGTCTTCTATGGAGGAGGAATTGGAGCCTTTAGAATAGGTGAGAACGATGATCAAAGGGTTTGGCACTTTTGTGGGATTCCCCATTGCTTGTTGTGAGAGACAGTGTATTGATTTTTTCTAGAAACTTGAGAGGGTTTGGGAGCAGTAAGCGACTGTTGCTACTACCCGTCGGGCAAGCAACTCTACCCAAAATGGTATGATGGAATTAATTATGATGGGCATTCTGGTAGAAGTATAAGAGGCAATTTGACATCCTCTAGTTTGGGTTCATCTGTTGGTAAATGAATTTGAAACTTCTGTCTTGGAATGTGAGGGGATTGAATAATCCTTATAAGAGAGATGTTGTAAGAATCTTAAAAGAAGTGGAAGTTTGATATTGTATGTCTTCAAGAATCTAAACTGGATAGTAGCAGCTTTACCTTGGTAAATATCTCTAGGGTAGCCCTTCTGTAGACTGGGGGCCTTAGATGCCTTGCTTACAGCTGGGGTGTAATTTTGATGTGGGATAAAAGGATTTTTGAGAATGTTGATTCTGTGGTTGGAGGTTTTTCAGTTTCAGTTCTATTAAAGGGAGTGTCAGATGGCTTTGAATGGATTTTTTCAAGGGTGTACAGACTGACTGACGAAAGCCTTAAGGATGAAATGTGGGCAGAACTGGATTTTGTGAGATCATGATGGGTTGAGGCGTGGTGTTTGTTTGGTGATTTCAATGTTATCAGATGCTCGACTGAGAGACTTGGCTGTAATTCCTTTAGTCCAACTATGTTTAAATTTTTGGATTTTATTGCAACACATTTGCTAGTGGATTTGCCTTTGGTGGGAGGTGAATATACTCGGTTTCGAGATTCTGATGTTCCTTCAATGTCCAAAAGTGATAGAGTTTTGATGTCAATTAATTGGGAGGAGCATTTCTTAAATGTGACTCAAAGGACCCTCCCTAGGGTGGTGTTGGATCATTGTCCTCTACTAGTGGAGGCGGGTGGCATGTCAAGGGGGAAAAGTCCTTTCAAATTTGAAAATATGTGGCTAAAGGTGGAGGGTTTTGTCGGTAAGGTTTGGCTTTGGTGGAATGGTTATCACCTCATGGGGCCTCCTAGTTATGTTTTAACTTGTAAGTTGAAGGCCCTTAAAGGGGATCTGAAGCATTGGAACAAGCATGTTTTTGGAGATGTAGGGCCCATTTGGTACATGTGTTTAAATACATGTTTTCAGTTTTTAAACAATATTACACGTATTTCCACACATTTTTTCACCCACATGTATTTCCAAAAAAACTAAAAATTGTTGTTTAAACACACGTACAAAACGGGCCTGTAGCTTTTAGAAAAAAGAGTCTGCTAACTAAGTTTTTAGACATTGACATGAGAGAAGAGATGTAGGTGTTGACTCAAGAGGACAGGGCTAGAAGGTTGGTGGTTAAATCTGATATAGATTTTTTGGCTTCTTTGGAAGAGATTTCTTGGAGGCAGAAGTCTAAGGCTCTTTTTATTAAAGAATGTGATAAAAACACGCGGTTCTTTCATAAAATTGACAATTCCCATAGGTGAACCAATCAGATTAGGGAAGTGGAGGTGGATGGCTTTCATTATAAGGATGGGTCAAATGTTACAGATCAGGTGCTGGATTTTTATAAGAAATTATATTAGGAACTAGAAGCTTGGAGGCCTACTATTGACGGGTTAGAGTTTGCTTGTCTAGACGAAACTAAGAGGTCTATGTTGGAGAGGGAGTTTGAGAAGGAGAAGATTATTGAGACTCTCAAGGAGGCTGAAGGTGATAAGGCCCCTGGGCCAGATGGGTTTACTATGACTTTCTTTCAGAAGTGCTAGAGTGTTTTAGAAGGGGATGTCATGGAGTTTTTCAAGGATTTTCGTAGCCAGTGTGTTTTTGAGAAATCTCTTAATGCCACTTTTCTATGTTTGATCCCCAATGAGTCTAATGTAGTCAGTATTAAAGACTTTCATCTTATTAGTCTTGTGGGCAGTCTTTACAAGCTCTTGGCTAAGGTGTTGGCTCAGACTTTGAAAGGTTTTGGATAAACTAATATCTGATTCTTATAATTCTTTTGTGGGAGGACGACAGATTCTTGATTCAGTTCTAATTACTAATGAATGCTTAGATAGCAAGTTGAAGAGTGGCACTCCAGGTGTTATAGTTAAGTTGGACATTAAGAAGGCTTATGATCGTGTGAACTGGAATGCCTTATTTTACCTTATGGAAAGGATGGGATTTGGGGGGAGGTGGAGTAGATGGATTAAGGTGTGTATCTCTACAGTTAAATTCATAGTTTTGGTCAATAGGTCTCCTGCTGGTTTTTTTGGTAGTTCTCGTGGTATTCGCCAAAGGGATCCTTTGTCTCCTCTATTATTCCTTTTGGTTATGGAAGTGTTGAGTAGACGGTTGAAGAGAACAGAAAATGGTGGTTTTCTTTGTGGTATTCAAGTAGGGTCCTCTAGACAAGGGGGTGTGCATATCTCTCATCTTCTTTTTGTTGACGATACTATTTTGTTTTGTGATGCTTCTAGGGAATAGATATTATACATCTTGATGGTGTTGATCTTCTTTGAAGCTATTATGGGCCTGAAAGTTAATGCAGGCAAGAGTGAAATTGTTCCTGTTGGTGATGGGAATTTGAATGCTTTAGCCTGAACCCTATGTTGCAAGGTAGGTACACTACATTTCCTATGAGATTTCTGGGCATGCCTCTTGGGGCCCATTATAAGGATGCGTTGATATGGAATCCTATTATAGAAAAGATGGAGAAAAGACTAGCTGGTTGGAAAAGACTTTATTTGTTGAAAGGTGGCAGGCTTACTTTGTTAAAAAGTACTCTCTCAAGCCTTCCCACCTACTTTTTATCTTTTTTTACTATTCCTTAGGCTGTGGCAGCTAGAATAGAAAGGATTTAGAGGAATTTCTTTTGGAGGGCCTCAGAGGATGTTTTCAAATATCCTTTAGTTGCATGGAATGAGGTCCGTTTGCCAATTGATAGTGGTGGTTTGGGGATCTGGAGGATTGGGTTGTTTAACAAGGCCTTACTTGTGAAGTGGTTGTGGCATTTTGGGAAAGAAAGAAACGGCTTATGGCCTCAAGTTATAGCAGCCAAATATGGTAAGGGGAGAAGAGGTTAGTGCTTTAGAGGGGTAAGAGGTTCTCATGGGTGTGGGATGTGGAGGAGTATTAAGGAAGGAACAGAGAAGTCCTTTAGTCAGATTCTGTATAATGTGGGGGAGGGTTGCTGTGTTAGTTTTTGGCATGATCCATGGTGTGGGCCTATTCCTTTGAAGGAACCCTTTCCTACTATGTTTGCTTGCTCTCTATCTAAAGAAGCATGGGTCTCTGACTTGGTAGTATCTACTTCTAAAGGAGGTAGTAGGAGCTGGAATTTACTTTTCCGTCACGGTCCTCAGGATTGGGAGGCAGACATTGTTTATTCCTTTTTAGAGGTTATTTATTCCTCCATGCCAAGGGGTGAGGGGGATGATCACCTGGATTGGAGATTGACTACGTTTGTGGTATTTGATGTGTGCTCTTTTTATAAGCTGTTATTTGGTCCTAACATCGATGAATTTCCTTGGGAGTGCATTTGGTGTGCAAAGGTGCCTAAATGGGTATCTTTCTTCTTATGGACATCAGCTAATGATGGGATACTCACCATTGATAATCTTGTTAAGAGAGGTCGATCTCTGGTTAATGGGTGCTGTTTATGCTGTTGTGATGGGGAATCAGTAGATCACCTTCTTTTTCACTGTAAGTTTTCTCATGCCTTATAGTGCGAAGCTTTTTAGTGTTTGGGATCCAATGGGTAATGTCGAGGTCAGTTAACTCTTTTTTCTTTATGTGGAGAAACTAGTTTCGAAAGTATCTTTCAACCATTTAGAATATGGTCCCAGCATGTTTAATGTGGTTAGTGTGGTAGGAATGCAGTACCTGCACTTTTGAAGACAAGGAGAGAACATTAGATCATCTAAAATCTCTCCACTTTGGTACTTTATTTCATTGGGCTTGTATTTGGGGGTATACGAATTGAATTTCTTTATCTGAATTTTTAGACTCTGTTTCTTTTAGTTCTTGATTATATTGTATCTGGTTCTTGTCCAGAGTGTTCATCATCATGAACATGATGTTCAATTTTTTTCAATAAAAGACTTAATACCTATAAAAAAAAGAAAAAGAAAAAAAAAAGAATATTGTAGTAAGTATGCTTTGAAGTTTATGTGATGCAACCCTTCTTCTCCGAGGTGTAATGCCAAGGACACCTTGGGCTTGATGCTTAGGAAAACTAGTTTTGATTCCTAGAAGCTTTTCTCTTTGATTTTCTGCAACTTGAAAGTTGAAATGTTGCAACCGGACCTTTGATTCCTCACTCTTATAGCCCTGAACTCTATAGATTATAGTTAAAGCCTAGCACCACCCACCTTTTATTAGCCTCCAAGCCCACAAAACCAGATCTTGTAGAGCTCTGGTGTACTGTTTGCAGCCCCACATCAATCTGATATTAGTAAATCATCTGTTTGAGCTTCAGAGCATACCCGTCATGTTACTTTGTAAGTAGACCTTAATCCAATCTTTGTTTCCAACCTTTTCCACTTTAAAACCCAGCAGTTTCCGATTTTCTTAATTCACAGGGAGGGAGAGAGAGAGAGAGAGAGAGAGAGAGTATAATACATGGTTTTTGAAGGTATGCCAATGTTTAATATCCACTCTGCTCTGTGTATGTTTTTTATGGGGAGCAGAAGTGCCGTGGCATCTAGGTTTATTGGGGTTCTTATTTTTGTGAAGGGCAAAAGTGCCATGTCCTGCATTTATTTATTTATTTGTACGTGGGCTAAAAACAACAATGTAGCCTAAGTAAAAATGAAAGTCTGTTAGTAATTTTAGGACTAATGCTCCACAGTTGTCTATCAACTCATGCTTGTTATTTTAATCAATTCCAATGTTAGCAATAAGTTAAAGCTTGAGTTGGGTTTCAGCCTTATTGGTTGACATATGACTTCCCACCTGAAGTCAGGGAAAAGCTTAAACATCAGTGGGGATCAGACTGGATGGGTCAAGCACTGAAGTGGTGAGCATATGATATAGCCATATATTGTTAGATGTGGTATATATGGTGAAAGGCTGCAATTGAGTCTAGATTAGGTCAGATTCAGTTTAGGGAATTAACCAAGCTGAGGATTAGTTTATCAAACCCAGGACAACTGAAATATCAACTTGTAACCATTGGATGTATTCAACCTAACATAACCTAATCTAGGGTACAAAATTACAGATTTTTTTGGTTGGGGGCAAGTAGAATATAGTAATTTGGATATGCAAGCAATTTTGGAATTAAATATATCTCCATAGATGTACATGCCTGTGAGTGTAAATTTGTATTTAACTTCTGTGAAAGCAATAGAGATGAATCTAAGGAAGTCTCATCTAAACAGAAGAAAGCTAAGAGGAAATTCACTGCAGAAGCTACTGCTACTACTGCAAAAACAGAGCATAAGAAGAAGAAACAAGTTACAGAGCTACAGGCCGTTTAGTATTTTGTTGTAAAACTACTTGTCGTTTAGAAGTTAGTTTATAGATAGTGGATTGCAGCTGTCAGTTCATTTCCTGGAGGGAAAGTTAGTAAATTAGTTTTTGTTGGTTTTGTTTGTTAGCTTTCAGTACAGGTATATATATCTTTGTACGCAATCAATAATTAATTGAATCATTCAGTTTTCTCAATTCAGATTTTATAACTCCATCAAACTTGCAAACCCTTTCAGGTTTCTTCTTAAATTCACTGGGAAGGATGAAGAAATCAATCTGTTGGGATGGGACCTAGAAAGCTGAGTTTGGCAAGTGGTCATGGATATCTCCAGAACAAATAGTTGAGCTTGTGGCTTGTGGTTCAAAAACGGCTAGAATTGGTATTTTGGTCTTGTTGGTTTACTTACATGGTCTTTTTTCCAATCTGTGTAGGCAGTGGATTTTAATAAGCATGTTTACAAGGAAGTTATGATAGTTTTTGCTCCATATCTTCAGTAAACTTAAGTTATAGTATTCACTATTTGGTTGCTTCCCGATGGGCAGTCCTTCAATTAACTGAATGAGATGATTCAAAATAGGAAAATGAATCAATGAGCCAAGGTTGACTGAGTTATGCATACCGGGTATCACCTTGCAAGTCCAAGTCCTTGTAATGACAATATGTTGCTATGTTAATCGAAAATATATAAATTAATAATTTCACTAGGTCTGTTTGTGGCAATATCATCCCGTTTGCAGGGATTTATCTAGATTCTTGACAGGTTATTAGTTATTACATATTTTTTCTTAAAGTAAAATTTAACAGATTACATATTCTGTTATTTAAAATCTTAGGGCCTTAGGCAATTGAGATAAGTGTTAATTTAAAAAAAATTCAACTTTCAATGCAAATTATCGGGAATCCCATTAAGATGATTTTACCTGTGGGTTTTATCTATAATTTTACGGTTAGCTACAAAGGTAATAATTTATCTTTGAAATCTTGTCTAAGTTGATTGTTTATTTAATTATTTTACCCCAAGACAATAAATATGAAAGTTCAAATAGTGTGTAAAACACTTATGAACATTTAGACCTCCAAATTAAAAATACCAACACAAGCTTATAATCAAACAATATATGTGCGGAAAATGAAATATAAGCAATAACCAAATTGGTAACACACTCTAAACCATAATTAATAACTAAGAGAAAGGGAAGAAAGATGCAAATACAAAGATAACATGGCGATGTGTTATTGAAGAGGAAACCGAAGTACTCAGCGAAAAACCTCTTCGCCGCTCTCCAAGCGGTCAATAATCCATTAAAGAATATAGTTCGAATACATGAATAGCAGAAGACCCTCCAAACCTAATCTACCTAATGCACCTAAGCCCTCTATGCTTCTTGCTCCAACAGGGTTACACCGAACCTTGTCTTCTCTAGCTTACTAGATCTTGCAATCATCCATTGCATCAACCTAAATGAATTGGTCTCTTCTGAACTGCTTGCCAAGTAACAAAATACCTCCTCACTGATATGGGTATGGTGAGATAAGGATTTGGCTAAATGTACCTCTCAAAGATATGCCAATGGAGAAGGTGAGAGTAGAGGAATTTAGAGAATCAAAGGATAAGGATTGTGGATGAGTCAATCTTGTTTTTCTCTAGGATTTCTCTCTCAAAATTCTCTTTAGAAACTCAATACATTTCATGGGTATAAGGGTATTTATAGTAGGGGGTATGAGGAATGCGGAAAGTCATTTTGTAACAAATAAGGCATCTTGGCGACTCGACCTCGCGACTGGAATGAGTCGCGAGTTTGAGTCACAAGTTAATTACCTGGCCAAACTGGGAGTTTTGTCTTGTAGTGCAACAGCTGGCGTGACCCTTCAGCTCCCCTGCTTGCTTCACATGTGTGTCACCTTTGGCAACTTGCCAGTCGTGAGATCCAATCGCTAGGCCCTTCTTGAGTGCACATTTCTTGAGCTTTCTTCACGCTCTTTTACACACTATCCTTACATAATTCCCACCTGAATTTAGGGTATCTAATTGCTAAATTACAAGCAAATTTGGTATGGAATAAAGCCAACACATGATTAAATAAATTCAACCTTACAATCTCCCCTTTTGGCTATTTCGTGACAAAACCCTAAAACAGACCCTAGACTTAACATGTGAGTTGGGAACAGTTGCCAAAACTCACTCACATCCTAATTCTAGAAACTGATAAGCTCTTGAACCATATGAACAAGTATTTCCTGAAAACAACAACATAAGACGATCATTGTAAGCAGAAATCTTGAAATGCATATGGAGCAAGCACAATGCGATCAAGTAGTAAAGATTAAAGCAATAAAGCATAACTTGACCAAATAGGAACAATCACTATAAATAGTAATCAAAATGAACATTCACACATGGAATGAACATCTGAACATACAAGTTAATAAGCTCAATGTAAAGTATCATCTGCATGTCCAACACTTAATTGATACAAAAACTCAAGGTAATTGCATCAAGAATATAAAATTCAATAAGGGCACAAGAGTGAAGTACTAAAGAAAATGCATAACATTAACTAAAATTATGAGCTACAAAGCATAGGTACAAAAACATAAAGCATAGTTTAAGTACATAATATAGATCTTGATATAAGATAATATGAAGTAAAATATTCAGCGTAGGCCTTTTCTTTCTCTTGCTCTTCAACTTCAATACTCCCCCTTTGATCAAGCACTTTTCTCCCTCTTTCATTATACTCCCCTTATCATCACCATCTCCCCCTTTTTGTCATGGAATAACTAGTCCTCATTTTCTTCTAGCTTTCTTTGAATTTGGTCCAATTGAGTTTGGAGAGAAGTGAACTTTGTATCACAACGGATGTTGTAAGAGTACAGGAGAGAGGCTAGTCCAGACAACTTAGTCCTTATGTCTTAGACGGATGCCATTATGTTGTCTAACTTCTCATCATAGGATTGTGAGCTAGAGCTTGAACTAGCATGAGGAGTTGAGTGTGAACCACCATGAGAAGCTAGTCTCTCTGTCTTGATTCCCTTTCGACTATAACCAATGCTAGCATTGAGCATATGAAAGTTTATTGGACTTGGCTTCGGGTAGGGAGATTCATTGTCCAGTGGATGAATGCCTTTGAGTTTCAATATCCTTGAAATGAGACAACCAAAAGGAACGCAATGCCTTGAGGTAGTTCTCACAGCAGTTTTGCGCAAAATATGAAAGATATGAGCACAAATATCAATCTCTTCATCAGTAATCATACCATGAAGGAACAAAGCTCTTCCGAGATTCATGTACCCAGTGCTTGATAGAGGATAGAGATTGTGAAACATGATTGTTGTAAGCACCCTCAATTCCGAAGAAAGTGAGGAAAAACTAATTGATTTCCAATTAGGAGAGAATTCCAAGTTCTCTCCAAGAGCGTCCTGAAGTAATTCCTTATCCGGATTTAAGTCATCATACACAGTGACTTTTGAAACATTGGCCGGTTGATGTGTAGAATGTTAGCAAGATAGTAGGGTGTTACTATGAAGTGCTATCCTCTAATCCAACATTTCAGCTCATCCCCTTCTGAAATGGCGTTTGCGTAGAATTCCTTCACCATATTTTCATATGGTTCTTTTAAGTTGGAAAGGAGGAAGTTACAATCCTTGGTGGCAAACCATATGGGGATTTTTGTATCTAAGAGAGAACCCTGATCAAGCACCCTTTCCATTAATATGGGAGCATCCATGAAGTAGTCCTCATAAGCTTGTGATGCTAAATAGGATCTGAACTTGCTAGCATCATAGAATCCTGTTGATGAGTGACACCTTTTGGACGTAGGAGTGAAGTTGTCAAGGTCAATCACTGGTTCTTTTCCTTTGCTACTACCTCCTTTTTACAGCTGATTTCTTGAACGAAGACATATCAATCTGTATCATGTAATATCAAAGAGCAAGGAAGAACACACAAGGCAACAAATTTCATTAGCACTTAGTTAGTCCCAAATCAGAATTTTTTAAATGAAACCCTAAAATCATGACATTTAGATCTCACCCATGTTAAAGAGTGTGTGTGTGCAACAAATGTGACCAAGTACAACCTAAGGCCTAGTATAACACCACATAATCAACAAAACCCACACAATAAGTTCAACAAATTCTTCAGAGAGTTGCCAGGAGCTTCTGAGTAAGCTTGTGATTGGGGCATGTGACTTGCTTGACCCGCGAGGCAGAGTCGCCAAACCAGGGTTGCACAGTTTTTGAAATTTTTGAAGTTTTTCAAAATAAAACCACTTTCCAAAAACAACTAAAACACTCAAAAATCATTTTGTGTTTGATCAACATATAATTGAGCATGTGCAACATATTTAATCAAGTACAATCACACAAATGAATAAGGAATGGATTGAACATAGACATGTGTGATGTGTGTGGGTACCAAAAATGAGATAGTCCCTAGTCTAATGTAAAACTTCAATAATCAATTCAACCAAAGCATACACAATTAGCAGTAGGAAAAGTGACCTATTGTAATTATAGAAATATACATATATGACCTCCTACAAAACTTGATTACATAATTTTGAAGCTTTTCATTTGGATTCGTACACATCATATCATTTGATCTTTTTGAACCAATACATCTCATTTGTGAGATCGATGCTTAAAATTTTTGACATTTCAATTTGATGAACAAGCCTTTGGCTTTTTGCGGCATCATACATTTTCTTAAAAGTCTCTTTCCCTTTTTCCTAGTCAAATACTAGTATGTGTGATGACTTTTGCAGCTCATTATCTCTTTTCATTTTGACTAAAGGTAAACAACTCGAGAAATTCGTTTTTTTTTTTTTTTTTTTTTGAGTGGGAAGATATATAGGCACAAGTCTATGCAAGTTTCAAGATCAACAAAACCATTGACTAATCATTGATGACAAGTTTGAAGATTTATTTACAACAGCCACATAGATGTCAAGATTTTTCCCACAATGATATGAGTGCATAAAGAACAAGCTACGCTCGTAAATGCATAGAGCCATTAGTACAAAGGTACAAGTCAAAACATGCTTGTGACAATACACAATAATGCCGATCAAACTTTTTGGGTTTTCTAATTTTTATGTGTTTTTGGATTTTTGACACAAAAGCAAGTAAAGATTGATAAAAAAAATAAAATGTAAAAACATTCAAGGCAAATAGCAAACAAACAAAATTTTCAACACATGCTAGAATGATAACAAAAATAAAACAGCTAATCAATGTCACAAAACATAGGAAGAATTAATGTATGGACATATTGTAATGCTTATGCATGTGTACCCCTCTTCCTCCACATGGCACGTTCGTTTAGGGTGATATCTCTAGAGGATTGGGTACTATTGTTTTGGCTTTCAAACCTTTTGTTGAAACTTGTCAAACAGGTGGTGAATGCATCAATCATCTTCATTACATCTCCAATGTTAGACACAACTTTTCCCCCTTTTGATTGCTTGGGGTTCCATTTATCCTTTCTTTGTCCACTTGGCCTTTGATAGTTGCCATTCCTTAATGCCCAAAGCTTAAGACAATTCGATCTGGTGTGTCCTTGAATTCCACAATGATGGCAGAAATGTTAAGTTCTCGGACCTCTTTGTGACTTTAGGAGTGATTTCCCTTTACCCTTAGGTCTGACCATTGATTGGTTAGGAGGCTTAGTAAAAAACTGTTGGTCAGTCACATTTCCTTTCTTCTCCACCTTCACTTTCTCAATAGTAGTGATTTCCATCATTCGTTCCTTAGCTTTCACAAACTTCATATTCTTGGACACTTTGACACTCGAACAGCTCTCTCCGGTGTATCCCAATTTGCTTTTGTCGGATAAAGGTTTTTGATGAGCAAGCACTTCATCAAGCTTCTTGGAGGAAACCCGCTCTACTTTAGCATTAGCTTGAATCACCTCAAGCTCAAGAAATTTAGCTTTGAGTAGGCTTCAGTCAGCTCTTCATTCAGCGTCTCTACTTCAAACTTAGTCTCCTTGTATCGGACTAAAAGACTCTTGTAGTATTACTCTGCTTTCTTCATTTTCTTAATGGCTGCTTTTGCCACTTTTGCATATTCACCGGTCTTTTCAAGTAGGGAATTGTAGGTCTTTTGTATTCCCACTGTTCTTTCATCTTCCTCATCATCGGATTCTTCTACTATCCCTATTGACTCAATTTCGTGTGCTCACCAAGCTCTTCTACTAGCATACTTAAATCATCCGAAAATTCCACAGGAGTAATGGTCATGAATGCAGAGAAGCTTCCCTTTCCATCATAGCTTTCTTCTAAATCTGAATTGGAGGAGTCGGTGTCACTAAGAGTAGTGGCCTACACTTTACCCTTCCCTCTCAAATAGTTCGGACACTCCTTCTTGAGATGTCTATGACTGTTGCATTCATAGCACGTGATTGCTTGAGAAGATTAAGAATCCTTCCCATCTTTCTTTTTGAAATACTTTTTCTCCTTCCAGTAATTTAGGAATTTTCCTTTCTTAGCAAACTTTCCATTCTTTTTGAACTTCAAGAACTTTCGAAAGTTCTTCACAAGATATGCCACATCTTTTTCGACTTCATCCTCATCTGATAAGTCATGAGCTTCTACTCTCTCATTGATTGTCTTTAGAGCAAGTGATTTGCTCTTCCTTTGTGATAGTAGAGAAAGCTTATAGGTCTGAAGTGAGCCAATAAGTTCTTGAACTTTGATGTCATCAAGGTCCTTACTTTTCTTAATGGCAGTAACCTTTACACGGAAGCTTTTTGGTAGTGATCGAAGAATTTTTCTTACAATCTTGGAGTCATCCATCTTTTCCCCCAAGTTAAACTTACCAATTACCACCTTATTCAGCTTCCCATGGAATGAGTCAAAAGACTCATCTTCGCTCATCTTCAACTTTTCAAAACGTGTGGTGAGCATTTGCAGCTTGATGCCCTTCACTTTTTTAGTTCCTTCATAAGTTGTTTCCAAAATTTTCCACGCCTTCTTGGAAATTGTGACATGAGAAATCCTTTGGAACTCATCATGAAAAACATCACAAAAAATTGCATTTAAAGCTTTACTGTTAGCGTTAGCTGTCACAAGGGTTGTCTTATTCCATATAGATTTGGCAACCTCCGACCTTATTCATCCTATGTCTACAACATCCCACACACTCTCATCAATTGAACATAGGAATGCCCTCATATGGACTTTCCAAAATGAATAGTTGCTTCCATCAAAATATGGTGGAGCATTGAGAGATTGAGATCGATCCATCTCAATAGGGTTAAGGATTGCACTTAGGTAATTAAACCATAGCAAGTGCACTCGCTTTGAAACAAATTGAAAGTTTAAATAGTGTGTAAAACACACATGAACATTTAGACCCCCAAATTAAATATACCAACATAAGCTTATAATTAAACAATATATGTGCAAAAAATGAAATATAAGAAGTAACCAAATTGGTAACACACTCTAAACCATAATTAATAACCAATACAATAGTAATTAAAAGATAAAGAGAAATGGAAGAAAGATGCAAACACAAAGATAACATGACGAAGTGTTATCGAAGAGGAAACTGAAGTACTTGGCGAAAAACCTCTCCATCGCCCTCCAAGTAGTCAATAATCCACTAGAGAATATAGTTGGGATACATGAATAGTAGAAGACACTCTAAGCCTAATCTACCCGGTGCACCTAAGCCCTCCAAGCTTCTTGCTCCGAAAGGGTTACGCCGAACCTTGTCTTCTCTAACTTACCAGATCCCGCAATCGCCCATTGCATCAACCAAAATGAATTGGTCCTTTCTGAACTACTTCCCAAGCACCAAAATACCTCCTCACTAATATGGGTATGGAGATAAGGATTTGGCTAAATGTAACTCTCAAGGATTTGTCGAAAGAGAAGGTGAGAGTAGAGAAATTTGGAAAATCAAATGATAAAGCTTGTAGATAAGTCAATCTTGTTTTTCTCTAGGATTTCTCTCTCAAAATTCTCTCTAGAAGCTCTCTACATTTCGTGGGTATAAGGGTATTTATAGTAGGGTGTATGAGGAATGCAAAAAGTCATTTTGTAACAAATAGGGCATTCTAGTGACTCAACCTCGTGACTGGAATGAATCGTGAGTTTGAGTCGCGAGCTAACAGCCTGGCCAGACTAGAAATTTTGTCCTATAGTGCAACAGCTAGCGTGACCCTTCAGCTCCCCTGCATGCTTCACATGTGTGCCACCTTTGGCGACTTGCCAATCGCGAGCCAGTTGTGAGGCCCTTCTTGAGTGCACATTTCTTGAACTTTTTTCACATTATCTCACACACTACCCTTACATAATTCCCACCTAAATACAGGGTATCTAATTGCTAAATTACAAGCAAATTTGATATGGAATAAAACCAACACATGATTGAATAAATTCAACTTTACAAAATAAATAGCTAAATAGTAAAGAACCTGCCAAATCACTGGCCAATCCTAGGGCAAGTCAACCTTCCATATTTCCTCAATTGATGCATTCTGTTATCAGTGTTATGTCTTTGGCTAAGTGATTTCTCTTTAATAAACGCAATGCTATTGAATCTAGGTCTTCTTCTTATAAGAGGAGCAGCAGTACTGACACTTAGACATGACAAAACGGGTCAGAATTTTTCGACTTGACCCGAACCAAATTTTTTGACATTGTATTTTCCTTGGCTGTCTAATGATTCTTCATTACTCTGTCATTACTTTCTTGTTTACACTTGCTTTTGGATGTTTTCCAGGCCTCAAACTGAGAGTGGCAAGAATCCTCAAAAGTACATCAAGTACGGAGCAAAGGATCTTGAACGAATGTTGCAAAGGCAAGCGGGGAATTCACAGAGTTTGTAATAGAGAGTCCAGCCATACAAATATTTTGTAAGTAGATTAGTTTAACTACTTTTCCTATAGTGAATTTTCTACTAGATTTTGTCCTCGAAGTTGTATTTCCATTGAAAAAGTTCTTTGGTTTTCTACTTTGTTATCAAATTTTGTTCCTTACTTATATTGCTTTCATATTTACTACTTCTATATTTGGTATTGATATATGTGGTTAACTATTTATCAGTACAGTTTAATACAAATCAAGTAAGATTTATCACTAAATTCAATAATTCCATTGAATAAATTACATAGGGTCTAAGTTTTATTTTTTTATTTTTTTATTTTTTCACAAAAGAACCAAAACAAACAAATAAGTGAATTTTTAGCCACTATATTAGTAAATAACCTACCAAAAACTCACAGAGTATGCAGTTGGAGCTAAACATTCAGCAATTACCTTCCAAGAAGAAAAGAATAAAGAGAAAAATCTTCATGTTTGACTCGTATATGCCAATTATTAACAGGACCAGTAAATCATACAACACAATTAATGAATATTTTAAAATTGATGCTTCATTTTCCTATCAAAGATGCTAGGTCCATAAGTTGAAATGACCATTTCAACAAGAAGGGGGAACTGCATCTATACAAAGAGGGCGATAGGAATACTAGCCAAAAAAATAATGGGTTTGAAAACCCATGATTATTCATGTAGCATAAGAATAAGTGCAGCAAAAAAAGCTGTCATCATGGCTGCAATAGAAAAGAAAAGGGCAGAAAGGCCTATTATCATCTTTCTAGGCAAGGACTCAAGGAAATCTTCATCTTCATAACGAGATGTGAGGATTCCCAAAAACATTAAGACTGAAGTTGTGGAAGAAAAGAGTGAGAGAGCATCGGATACTATAAAGACCATAAATAATTTCTTATTTAAGAAAATTGGGAAGCCATTATTTTGGTCATTACCACTTGGAACGGTAAATGCTGCAGCAAACATAATGGTAATAATGAGAGCACCCACTACGGTACAAGAAGATGATGTGTCCTTCATCCATTTCTCTCCCTTGGCCATCATGTCCTTATGGTTCTTTGGTGCAGTTTGGCTTCAACGTCTGCGTCTAGAGTCTGTGTTTTCCTCCTCTTTTTTTTTTTTTTTTTGCCGCTTTGTTTGACTTTGGAGACAAAAAAATTGGTGCATGCACTGTTCACGCACTGTTTATGCACTGTTCATGTAATAAAAAATATTAAAAATGGATTCCACGATACTATTTACACATTTAAAAATTATTTTGCTACAGTGTTTTCAGTTTTCAGTTTCAGCAACAATAAGTTCAATCCAAATGGACCCTTTGTAAACAATTGTCGGGGAGTCAAAACCTTTTTGTTTAATTTTCCATAAACCCTAGGAGGGACAATGCTCTCAACCTCCTGCATTTGTTGAACAAAGTCTTAGAAACCAAAATATTGCAACACTAGAAAAGACATAAATTTACCTCATGGTATAGGAAAGTAAATATTAACATTAATGTTTAATTTCAAAAGTAGCTCATAAACAACTTTCAAGTGTCCTTTTATAGGTTTGAAGTCTTTGTAATTTTGCATGTAGATGTATAAGTTTATTTGATGGTTTTTATTTGTTGTTGTTTTGATTGTGTTTTTTTAAGTTGATTTTACTTTCCTGTATTAATATTTTAAAGTAATGAATTAAAACTGATTATCTAATATTTATATAAAAATATAGAAATTTTTTGTAAATTTCAGTAGTGCCAGCGAAAGTACTAGAACCTAAGATCATAAAGTATTCAAGAGGGCCACAGTTACATTTTGTAGCCTACTGTTACTGCTTGATTAAAGACTCTAATAGTTGTTTAAATGAACATATAGCCAATACTTAAAGACCCAGAAATTTTAAGTGAGAGAGATAACCATAACCTTAAACCATTGTAGCTCTCTTTGCATCTGCAAAGCTGCACCTGGGATGTGATCAAGTGATGTAGAAGCTGCTGACATCCCTGCCATATGTAATAAGTTATTGCCGTAGAAGTCATCTATACAACTCGCCAAAGAGTTTTTCGTATCAAAGCCATAGATAAGGCTAAAGATTTTGGCTCGATGACGTTGGACAGCAACCCAAAAAATGTTGGATGATTTTTCATCATGGCTCCACACAAGATCTGGATTCATTTTCAAAATATCAAAAACAAACTCTGAAAGCTCGAAAACGTGTTGAAAAACACAAGAGCTGTTTAGACCCCCGATTAAAATTACGGCTCGATAGATTTTACACAACTTTAATATAAAGTGCGGAATAGTGTAAAAGCGAGCGGATGAACAATATAGCTACTCTAATCCATAAACTAAACAACACAGCAGTGTAATGGAATATAAAAGAGTAGGGAAGAGAGATGCAAACCAGAAAACACCAAGACGTGTTTTCGAAGAGGAAACCGAAGAACTCGGCGAAAAACCTCTCCGCCGCCCTCCAAGCGGAAATCGATCCACTAGACAATCAGTTGGGATACATGAGTAAGCAAGAGACCCTCCAAGCCTAATCTACCCGATGTACCTAAGCCCTCCAAGCTCCTACTCCAACAAGGCTTCTCGGAACCGTGTCTTGTCTTAGTTTCCGGATCCCGCAACAAGCTCCATGTTGCATCTGCCATTCCAGGCTTCTTCCAATGCTTCCCAGCAGCACCAAAACGTCACACAACACTCTCAAAAGGTGTGGTAAGTGTTTGGGCTATCAACCTCTCAATGGTGTGGAAATGGAGAGGGAAGGGTTGAGGAGATACCACAAGCAAGTGTATAGAGAAAGGTGGGGATGACAATCTCTAATTACAAATGTGTTTGGCTAGGGTTTTCTCTCTGAAGCTTCTAACATTTGTGGGTAATGGGGGTTTATATAGGATAGGTGCAAAATGTGTGAGTCAGTCAGTACAGGCTGGCAGAACAGCATGTCTCGCGGGTGTCTCGCGGGAAGGCCTTACCCGCGAGATACTCGCGAGAGACAGCTGTCTCCATCTGTCATGACTCTTCGCATTCCAGCATGTGCAGGGCACATGCTTCACTTCGCGGGAAGCTTAGTCGCGAGATACCCGCGAGATTCCATCAGCTTCCAAATTGCTTGAGTCTTCACACACTCTCTATCACACACCCCTTACAACAATTCCCACAACAAATACAGGGTATAAACAATTGATAGTAATTACAATCAAATTTGGCACGGAATAAAAGCCAACAAAACACATAGTTGTAAATCACAACTTTACAATCTCCCCTTTGGCTATTCCGTGACAAAACCCTAAACAGACTCTAGAGTTAAACGTGAGTTTGGGAATACAGGCAAAACTCACTCACACCTAATTCTAGATTCTGATAAGCTCTTGAAACATATGAACAAGTAACTCCTGAAACACAACAACAAAATATTATCATTGTATGCAGAAAACTTGAAAAGCATATGGAGCAATAAGCACATGATCAAGCAGAATGAAATAGAAACACTAAATCATGGCAAGATCAAACGAGTAATCACTATACACAAGCAATTACTATGCTCATTCACACAAGGAATGAACATCCGGATATGCAAGATGATAAGCTCATATGAAGAGTACCATTTGCACATCCAACATTCAACCAATGCAAAATACTTGAAGAATTTGCATCTAGGAACAATCCTACTAGGGCACAAGAGTGTTCATCACTCAACCAATGCATAGAACGTATATGCATCTAGGAACAATCCTACACGGGCACAAGAGTGATGTAGTGAAGTAAATGTATGACATTAAACTTCAATAGCACAAGCATAAAGGCTGCATAAGCAAAGTATTGCAAATACATGGCACAAACCTTAAAAGCTACAAATCATGCAATGAAACAAAACAACCCTTAAAGCTTACAAAAGCAACATGGGTACATGCAAAGAGTGCTACAAAGCATAGAGAATATCACAAAAGAAACATCTGAAATAATACTTAAATAAAGCATAGTATCAAAGCTTTAAACCAAAAGCCGTAAAAAATTTATAAAAACTAAAAAGTACTGAATAAAAACCGTCTGAAAAACCAATAACCAATGTTACTAAGTTGCTAGACTATGCTCCCCTTAACACTGTGCAAGCTCTTCTCTAGCTCCCTCTCAGAATTTCTCCCCCTTTTTGACTGGAATGGCCAAAGGGTCAAACTGATCTGACTTTGAATCCGAGCCGTGCTCCATAGATAAGTCTTGTACTTGAGAAGAGAGCGCGGTGATCTGTCCTTGAAGGTATGCAAACTGGTCCGCGGTGTACTGCACATGGGAGTCAAGCATGTAGACATCTGATCCATCTTAGCAAGCAACTGATCCAGTTTGCTTAAGCCTTGTGGAGGAGCCGAAGATGATGGCTGTGTAGAGGGCTCAGGAGCCGAGGTGAACCTGTCAATCTCTTCCTCTGTATCTTCGCCTTCATCCTGCTGAACCCGTCGTGGTGGTGGTATGGTATGCACACCGGTCTTCGATCCTTGATGTGTGCAGTGCTCCTAGTCAGTGTATGACCACCAATGGGATAGTCTCTCTGAACAACGTGAGGCCACTAGGTAGCTTGAGCTTTGCCTTGGCAATCAATCCCATGATCAAAGAGGGGAACGGCATCACAGTCCGTGAATTCTGCTTTGTGATGCTCTTCTTCAGGACATGCATGATATGGCCACAAATGTCAATCTCCTTATGTGTGAAGAGATCATACAGAAATCTTGTTCTTGGAGCAGAGAGAGTGGTGAGATTGGTGACCGGATAAAGATTGTGAATCATCACATAGCTTAGGGTCCTCATTTCTGGAGAGAACTTGATGGTGTTCATGGATGATTTCTTTGGTTCACCACCAAGGAGTGTAATCATCTCATCAGTAGAACCATTCTGTCCTCATAAGCAACAGTGATTGGCTGAGATGGTGGACGAGTTTCCAGAAAATCTTGAATGCTCTCTCTTGTAATCACAAACTCCTTGTGTCTTACCCAGCACTCAATACATTCTCCGTTGACAGTGGCATTAGAGAGAAAACTCTTTGATAATCTCTGAATAGACACTCCAGTTGGGTTCAGCAACTTGGTCCAAGTTCTATCTTTGAACACTTCAGGGATGAAAGTGCCCTCAAGAGTCTCTAACTGGACTACCGTTCCATGATGATTGTCTTGTCCTTGTAGCGTCATTGTACTTTCATATCAGCTTCTATAGACCTGAAATGATCAGAATCAGTTCGGGCTCGCTTTGAAGACGATTTCTTCTTAGCAGCATGCTTGGTGGAGACATCTGCACAATTTTCAAAGCAAATAAAAGAAGATGCACAAGCACAAACCAGAAGACAAACTTCATTAGATTCAAGTTAGTTCCAAATCAGACTTAAACTAACTAAAAACAGAGCAA